>NC_141561.1:4297500-4322500 GCF_036417535.1 Chlamydotis macqueenii | reverse complement strand
TGGCGTGAAAGGAAATCCAGCAGGAGAAAAAAAAAAAAAAAAACAAAACGTTTTCAGACCACTGAAGGATCTCAACTTCCAGGAGAAGTCAAGCTGCTCCTTTATGAACCTGATCTGCCTTCTTTTGCTCTACACTCACTGCCAGGACTCGAAAGCAAGGAAAGTCAGGCAGAAAAAAAAAATTCATTTCCATAGCAAAGTCTCTGAGAATGAATACCAGGGAATATGCTAATTTTTCTGCCCAATCTAGTCACAGCTACCTTCAAGTCCCACTGTGAAAGTTCACATTTAATAAGGTGTGATTAACAAATGCTCAGGGAAGCCAAAAATCGTGTGTTCTGAAATGAAGGGGAGATCTGGCAGGAAGGAAAATACAGGAGAAACCTCAGCTAGAGTAACCCAAGTGACAGGGAAATTAGTGGATGCCTGGAAATTAGGACTCAGACTACAGTTCTTTGTATGAGAGTTTCCTACGCTTGCACATAGACAGAGTTTATTTTTTTTCTTTATTTCCCTTTACAATGATATATTGAATTATAGCAGTATTGCTTTTATGATCTGTTTCCTAAATATGCATTTCTGACAATTTCACCTGTTGGTTAAAAGTCAAGCTTGGAGAAAACCCTGGGCTTCAAGCTGTACACGTACTTTGGCTTTGAACCTCCAGCCTTGACCTGGGGCTACCTGCGATTTGCCACGATGAGGAAATCCCACAGTCTTAGCTCAGGAGATTTTACCACGATCAAGTCACTTACTCAAATTAACTTAAATTCCCAAAGCACTCTAGACCTCAGCACTCCTCAAACCCCGGCATTGCCGGAAGAATGCCCTCACTGGTGAGGGAGCTTTCTCAACACTACCGGCCACCCAGCTGGATGCCCCAGAGACGTCTACCTGCATCCCTACCTCATCTTACTGTCCTGCTCAGCCCCCTCAGAGCAACACGTTACCGTCCCTTTGCTACTATCTCCGTAGTTGCTAATTTTGTTCCTCTTTTGTTCCTCATAGACCTTCTGCTTTTCCTCGGCACTTTTTTTGTGTCCTTCTCCTCACTGAACTTCTGCCCACACTGTCACCGTCCCTCCCACTGACTTACTTTTCCCTAACATCGACAAGCCCAACCCTTGTCTTTTTCCACTTCTCCACAATGCTGCTCCTTGTCTTACTTCAAATTTCCCAATTTTTTTGATGCACACTACCTTCAATGCCCACTACACCCTTTTCACCCCACATTTGTGCTCCATGCAGTTGCCCAGCACTTTTCCTCTCCTCGAACAGAAGTCAACCACATCCCCTGGTTCTCACTGGCTCGCCTCCACCTTCCCATCCCCGAGGCTGGGTGATGTCCTCATTCCTCGGTCTTTGCCTGCCTTCCTCATCCCTTGCACACAGTGTTCGTTCAATGCTGCACCTCCTGCTCCTGCTACATGGGGACTCCCCCCCAGCCAGCACAGAGGTAGCCTGGCAGGGAATCATCCATATTTTATAAATTAACGTAGAAATGAGAAGATTAAAATATTTCATATTTTCATATTCATTTATATGATTACTAAAAAGGCTGTACGAGAGCTATTTAGTCTGCCACATCCATATCAAGGACTCGGTTTTGATCTGAGGGAACATGACAGCTTGAGCAAAGTTCTTTGTTCAGACACCACACAACATACCTTAGCAGTGCACAGCATGCAGCTGTTACAACACTAATTGAAATATGTTTTTAAATGTATCGGGTTTCTGAACATTTGTGGAAGAATTATTTTTTTCCCCCGTGTGCAAAATCCAGTATTTCAGCTATTTAAAAGTAATGCCTAATCCCTACAATGCGTTAGTAGGATGTAAAATAAAGCTGAAGTAAGGTGTTTTACACTGGGGATGGGGAGAAGTCGACAATTGTAGGTGGATGGGGAGACCTGCAACTCTTAGTTGGATGGGGAGAACCTACGACTGTAGGTGGATGGGGAGAAACCTACAACTCTCTAGGTAGATGAGGAGAAACCTGCAACTCCAGGTGGATGGGGAGAACCTACAACTCTTAGTTGGATGGAGAGAATCTACAATTATAGGTAGTCTCGGCTGCTTTATCAGCTATTTAGCTAACACACAGTAAGAGCATTGTCATGCAATGTCATAACGTCAACAGAGTAGAGATGGATCAAAAGGGAGCAGATTTGAACATCCCACCATCCAGGTTTTAGACAGTCTCATCTGAGATGACCTGTGTGGTCCATGGGGGATGGAGCGAGGAGAGAGGTAGAGCTCATGAAACACTTGTGTGTCATCAGGTGAATACCTGATGTAGATGCCACATTTTGCAGTGAAAGTAGGTGATAAATCTCTCTCAAATATCTAAAGGAAATGTTTGGGCTTTTTTTGATTCCACCATCTGCAAAAAGAGGTTCCCACGGGGGCTCCTGCTCGATTTACAGAGGGGAAATGACAACTAAGCTGTTTCCAAAGTCTCTAAAACTGCATTTCTGTTACAACAAAACAACAACAGATATCTCTAACAGTAAGTGTCTCTCAATCTTCCTGGGCTAAAAGTGTTCGACTGAAAAGCTACGCGTTTCCCATTTGCAGCGATATAAAAGTCAGAAGACATCAGATCATAAGCTGCCGCTGGTCCGAGACTAAATATCACCTATCCTTTGCCTAAGGCCAGTGGGTCTTTTTTTTCTATGGGAGGGGGCCAGGCAGAAATCCCACTCTTTGGAGGAAAGAAGGAAACATTTTTGTGACAGTTTGGTTTTCTTTTTTTTTTTTTTTAAGGCAGTTCTTTTGAAGCTGCTTGGGGGTTTGGATGTTAGATGTAGTCCCAATGGAGATGGATTAGCGGCCAGAGCATGGCAGAGCGGTCAAAGGTGCAAGATAAATGCAATTTATATATAATTGCTCAAGCTGCACCTGTTCCATTTTGAATAGGAGACCTTGTCTACAGAACAAGTTTCACAAGCATCAAATATATCCTTTCCTTTTCTTTATTTGAGTGTAAAATGGGGAATTCTAAACTTGCATCAGAGTAAAGCAAGAAAAACTAACCTTTAAATAGCGTGTAAATTTTTTATGAATCAAGCTCTAAATAAAGAAAACTCCTGAGCTGGGAATTCAAAATACTAGCCAGAGAGCGCTGATTTGCTACCAGGCTCAAGAACAATATTTAGTTTACAGAATCAATCTGGAAATAAAACTAGTGCTTGCATCAGCATGAAAGCTACAAAAATAAAAGAGAGGTCTTAATAAAATATACAGTGGAAAAGGAAAGGATGAAAGCACTAGCACAGCTATGAGGCCCTTGACAGCCCACACAAGTAATAAAATAGAATATGATGTAATATAGAAAAACAATGAAAGGATTTAAAATTTCTAGGTAGGATTCTGAAAAAGCGTTTCCAGCTTTTGTTGCAGAGCAGGCGCGTTGCAAGCTTCCTTGCGAAGCTACGCTAAAGCTGGTGTGTAGCAGACGTGGGCGTTGACGACGGCAGAACAAACGCTAACCTTCACCTTGCTCCTGAACCAGCCCAACGCAGCATTGGTGACAAAGGAGGGCCTGGATTGTACCCAGGAGCCAGGATATTTCTCTGTTTTCTAGATGCTCCGTCCCTTTTGCTCCCCTGCTCACTTACCCACTATACAGCTTTCCCTCCTCATCTGCAACGCAAAGATTTTTTTTGTTTGCCAAATGGCACCGATGCTTTGCCACGAAGGCAACAATCTTCTTCACCTTTAGTAAGGGAAGTGTCTCAGACCTTGTGCTAAGCAGCTTGGAGAAATCTGAGATTAGACACATGCAAAGGAAGCAGTATCTGCCTAACTAATTTCTGCCTGACCAAAGTTAGGATGAGTTCATAAGACTTCACAGAAAAATAACGTGAGCACTGAATTCCTGTGCTACCTGCCATGCTCTGCACCCTGATTACTGTGCTACGTCCTCTGGTTTTGAAGAAATAGGATCTTGTGGAGCTCAGACTCTAAAATGAGCACGTAACATCTCTTAAAATTAAATGGCATCCCAAAATTAACTTGGCAGAATTTGGTCCTGCAGGAAGCGGTGGCCTCTACGCTAAATTTCAGATCAGCCAGAACCAATGCAATTCACTCATTGCAGTAATACAGTAAATTTTCCTTCTCCACGTAAAGCTAGAAGCTATTGCAAAATAACACTAATACCAGATAAATTAAAAAATATAGATTGTGAAATTTGGGCCTCTTTTTCTACTGTGCTCAACCTGTGGCAGGCACAGTGTACAGAGGTAATCACAGAGCTCCATGATCTGTGGCTGCATGGTCCTACCAAAAGCTGGGTTAACACAAAGAACCAGCCAAATCCCATTCTTCTTCTTCTTGCCCTGGCAGGGAATTTCAGCTCCAGCACAATAGAATCATAGAATGGTTTGGGTTGGAAGGAACTTTCAAAGCCCATCCAGTCCAAGCCCCCTGCAAGGAGCAGGGACATCTCCAACCAGGTCAGGTTGCTCAGAGCCTCATCCAACCTGGCCTTGAACGTTTCCAGGGATGGGGCATCCACCACCTACAACATTTCTGCTTTACAATAGTTGGTGTAGCATATGATTAAGGCAGCTCATGCAGTTTTACATGCCAATGTTTCTTTTTGCTCCGAATAATTTCTCTGGGGTAAATCTTTAGGGCTTGCAAAGCAGGAATGGGGCCTTCTCTATATGACTCTTTTGACTCTCTTTCTAGCATTGGCTGCAATAGGTATATGGACTATGAGAAGGGGTATCAAAGAAAAAATCTGGTTGTTCAAATATCAGAACAAAGACCTAAAAAAGGAGGCAGACTTTTTTACGTAAGAAGGAGGACATTGGTATAAAAAACATCCACTATTTGTGTTTCTCCAGGAAAGACAGGAAGTGTTCCGGTTCCTCCTAAAATAAGTTTTTAATGAAGTAACAACAGAGCGTGATCAGCTGGTCAGAAAGCAGCAACACACTCTGAAAAAAAAAAAAAGCTTTTTCTCTCTTTTATGTTTCAAATAATTGATTGAAAAATCTGGGCCTACTCTTACAATAACCTCAAATGCAGAAGACTGTGCTCCTTTCAATTCGGTTCCTTCCACTGAACACGGACCGCAATTTCGCACCTATGTTATTAATGAAATTACAAGCTTTTTCCAAAAACTATCAAATTAATGTGAAATTCACTTAAGATGCACACTAAGCCCTTAGCCAAAGTCCCAGAGCAGTGTGCCTCCTGAAGGCTGTGAATGAGTTATGGAGGCTAGCCCAGCCAAGGTCTTCAGAGCTCCCAGTCACCTCTATCTAACGTTAGTGTGATGCGCGGGGGCTCCGTAAAAGCAAACGCGTCCTTAATAATACTTCACACTTTATCTAGCGAGTTCCATCGCAAGATTTCAGTCTGCATGAATTAAGAGTTACAACACCCCGGAGAGGCGGGCTGGTATCATTTCCCTCTGCTTCAAAGATGGGCGAAGGTGAGAGAAAGATGAAGCATTTTGCTGAAACTCGCAGAGGAAGTCGGTGGCGAGGCAGAAGAGAGAGCGGCATGCTCAGCCTCCGCGCCCGTGCCTTTGCTACGAGACCATCCTTCCTGTCGCTAAATGACTCGCTCGAGCTTGATGGTGTGCCGTGGTTCTAGCGTATTAAATATGATACCGTGTACACGTTCTGGATCATAAGGCTGAGTCCCATAAACCTGACTCACATAAAGTTGAGAAGCCAAAAGGAACAGAGCAAAGAAGGAGACATGTCCCGACGTTGCAGCTGTGTGGTATTTTTCTAGACAGTAAGTTCCCATGCTACTTAAAGACCAGAACATATTTTTTGCTTTTACAAATGCAGTTTATTTTGCAAATCAAGGTGATTGCACACATTTCAGCTTGTCAAATTTTCAGCCTTTCAACCATATGTCTGTCGACCTTATGGACTACCAACTTTATGGGATTCAACCATATGTCCAGATCCCAATATATATGAAGGCCAGTTCTAACATAAGAGCTTTACGGTAGTAGTGTAGTAAACCATAATGTTTGCAGATGGCTCTAATAAAATAATTCAGGAGAGGAAAGGTGCAGGGACGTAAAGCCTTCAAAGCTTCTTCTACTGAATAAACAATTTGATCTGAATAATGTAGTGGAGAGCACATTCCACCAATGAACCAGCTGATGTAGTCCAAGATGTTGCTTTTAATTTTCTCTCCTAATCCCACATGTATTTTAGCTTCCTTTCATATTTTCCTGTGTGGGATTAGCTTAAGATTTCGAAGAAAAGTATAAGAAGGAAAATAACAAAGTCAAGAATTTTTTTAAAAGGCCCAGTCCACTTCTGAATTGTAAATTTTTCATATGTGAAATGCCAAATGGCTGTGTGCGGCCTGGAAGATGTATTAATAGAGAGGTACACATTTTTTACTGTCACATGGTGAGCCTGAAGGATGATGTGACTTGCTTCATTTCCTGAAGTGGGACTCAGCTTTCAAAGTTAAGGAAAGTTTCCTCCTGAGTAAGCTTTTTCTAATTCTAGGAAGTTGGAGTTTGGTTTATGTCCTGCTGCACAATAATTCACATGATAATTCCCCTTCCCTTTGTCTAACAGAACTTGATATCTCTATTATTTGGGGAGCTCTGGTCCCACTTTCCCCTAACAGAAACATGCTGAGCCGATGTGTCCCCCTCGGAGAAGCTCTCTGCCTCCGGGCTCATGCCTGTCCTGGCTGACAGCGGGGAAGGGAGTGCTGCCTGTGAGGGGAACCACAGCCAGCATAGGTGTGATGGAAGGTCTTTTGCAAACCAAAATATTTTTTTAAGCTGACAATCCGTGGTGAGCTTTGGCAAGCTTCCTTGAACTAGACAAAAATTAGTTCCTGCTCAGGAAAGAAGGAAACCTTCCCTGCGCATTAACTGAGAAGTGAAAAAGTGAAATGCAACCTGCCTGCGCTGCTGGCATGCAAAATCACGGCGAGGACAACCCGCGCGAGCTGTTTACTTTGAGATAACTCAGCCAGAGCCAGCTCTTATGCTGCTAACGTCAGTGGAAGTTTTTCTATTGGATTAAATGGTGTAGGGTCAGATAGTGTCTAAGAAACAAGAAATACACTGTCACTCTTCCTTCCCGTGCCAGACTTTGTGTTGACCAAGTTGCAGTCCTTTCTGAGTGCTAGGGCCTGCCTTATTTGAAAGGGGCTCGTCCTGCGAGATGCTGAGCACCGTGATTGCCATCACGCTCAGCATGACATCTCACCTAGCACCTGCCAAGATTCACCCCCATCACATCCAACAGTCCTTTGCCAAGCATTAAGGAAAAAAAAAGTTGAACTAAGCAACAGATACTATTTTTTCCATGTTGAAAGCCTCAGCACCTGCCAAACCGTTCATTGCACAAGTGTACTCATGAAAGACTGAAGAGCATAGCGTGGACCTCAACCCTTCCCTTGGCGCGCGTGGCCGCCCTACCTGTGTGCTCGTATTTGTGTCGCAGCAGGGAACTGCTCTTCTGGAATGTCTTGTCACATAAGTCACACGCGTACATGCCACTTTCTGTCTTCTTGATCTTCTTTCGGGACAGACAGGAGTCAGAATCCGTCATGTCGTCGAGGCCGGACATGTAGTCTGGGGTTCCATCAAGCAATTCTCCCTGTGAGGGAACCACCCGTCAGTGACACCCGCTTTCACCATCGCTCCTTCCCACGGAGGAACCAACCACCCCAGAAAAGTGAAAATCATGTCAGCTTAGGATGGTGGTCCCTCTTAGCTTAGGAACTGTGGAAATAATGAGGAGCCTCCTACTTCTCTACCTTCAACCAACTTTCTTTCTGCAATAATATGATTTACTCAAACAGATGGTATTTGTCATATCAGCGCTAAATATTTTTGAGGAGCGGAAAATGCAAAGGAGAGGCTCTTAACGGACAGCAAAAGGTATTGTGATATTTTACAGAGGTGAGTGTAAGCAACAGCTAAGAGATCATTCCTTTCAAAACACTGCAACTTGGATATATTCTGTATCTGTAGAAAGGTTTTAATTGAATTTTATATTTAGGTACAAATGTTATTATTATGCAATCCATTTAAATGTATGTCTCCCGACTAAGGGCCTCAAGCTATATTTTTATATTTAATTTTGTAATTTGAAATAGGGAATATTAATAACACTTTTTATCAATGTTCTATCTATGTTAAAACAGCCTTCAGCATTAAGCAATAATGAATGTGGATCAGTAAATTATTAAATTTCTTGATATTTATTTTGTCTTGATCCAAAGAGAGTGCAAACTTGCATGATAACATACATTTCCATTTGCTATCACACGGTTCGGTTTTCTTAGACTAGGTTTGCACTAATTAATATTAGAGAAGATTAAATAGGCTTAAATACATTTACAAAGAGGGCAGATGTACTGTAAATTGGAATAGTGGAACAGCTGTTATGGAGGTGCAGTGCTATTTATGCTCCTATTGTGCAAAGAGGGATTACGGCCTGTAACGTAAAACCGTACCTGATTTTCACATTTGAAACTATAAAACATTTACTAGTCAGTAAAATTACTAATAGACCATAATAGGGCATAGGGGAGCATGCACAAATGTAAAAGGAAAAAAAAAATCTTAATCTATGATCAGTTAATCTCATTTAACTAAAGTCTGTACGTTACATCGGAATACACTCAGCAAAAAGCTCTAAAAGTACGTGACTTTTGTAGAGCATCTCTTTGCTGTAGGCATGTGAGCGGTGAAATCCTTTGCTACTCATGTACTGACTCTGGAACTACCTGGGAAAGGGATTAAAGGTTGTACCTGGGGATGAGGAAATCCTGACCTAGATTATATGTCCAGGGAAAAGAGACTTGTCTGCGATTAAGGGCCCTAGTGCTACCTTTCCAAATAATTTTGTTTAATCTCTGGGCTTTTTCGAAGCTGTTCCAGATGTCTGGTGGGGATTAGAGGACTGGTAGCCTGGGAATGGCAGTAGGTGGGCTGAAGGAAGGGGTTACGGTGAAGCAACATGTCAACACTTCTCATCACCCAGGCATTCATAAGAAGAGAGAATGCCTTCTCCATGTGTGGTGGATGAGCAACTCCCCAAAAAGACAGAGAAGGAAGCTTTGAGGACTTTCAATGAGATGGAGCTGCTACAAGGCCATATGGACCTCTGCTTAGAGGGCTACGGCTTTGCACCCAAAAGGTCTTCTGCTGCTCCTTTTCCTCGTAATAAAAAGTATTTATGTTCACTGTGAGAGGATCCCTGCAGAGATCAGTTTCCCTACAAGGTTTCTTTTATTTTTTTTTTTAACGGGCATTATTATTAATCAGATACAATTATAATAAGGAACAACTAAGCTCTTAACAGAATAAAGCCATGAGCATTATGCCTATTCAGAGATACTGATACATCTTGTGAATCCGAGTAGAGGTACTCCTAAGCTAATTGCAATTTGTTTTCCTGCATTTTTGCGAGTTCAGACTAAAACAGACCCTGCTAATTCTGTTGGAAGTGTTGAATACAACTTTGGGCTTTTCCTTCCATAGGAGGACATAACGAGGACATAACGCAAAATGCTAAATTCTGGCCTTTCAAAAGAAAACGGTTGCAACAAATTACCTGAAATCCTTGTTTCCGCTGGTACTTTCTCCTTTGCTGCATATCAGCAAAAGTAGCTGCTCCAGTTGGGTAAGTGTAGGCCATATGTGGTAGGAAGCTCATCTGATCTAGTCCTGGGTATGGTCGCAGCCCAGGAATACTGGTCTGGACTGGTGGCATAAAAGTGGCTGGGGGAAATGCGCTCTGTGGTGGAAGTGTTGTGTATAAAGGTTTGGCACTAAATGGGTTCATACCAAATACTGGGTTAGTGCTTTTATCCAGATTATTTGAATTAGAAAACTCCTTCTTGATAAAAGTCAAGTTCAGTGGCTCATCAGAGTTTTCAGAGGACGAAGAAACACTGTTGTGTTCTAAATTTACACTATTAGATTTTGTTTTGTTCTTTGTGGCTATGATACTTTTGGGTTCCTTCATTTGTTTTGGTAAAGACAAGTCCAAAGGCTCAGCCTGAAGCTCCTCGGAAGAGAAACTGTTTGGAGTGTAAGAACTACTGTGGGAGTTTTTAGAAGATGTGGAAGAAAGATTTAAAGGAGAAGGAGTATTGCTCCTGGAGTGGTCCAATTTATCAACTGGTTTAATATTGGTAAAATGAGGAGGTTTTGTTAGCCTGAGAGGAGTATCACAATTAGTAACACTGTTATGGAGTTCAGCTATAGATGGTGAAGTTATAGAGTCCACAGGCTTTATCGGAGATCTGGCTGACAAAGAGTCTTTAGTGGGAGTGTTGTTGGTGGCAGCCAGCGCCACCTTGGCACTGGCCCTTTCCAGTGATGGTGACCTGGAAGTTGAATACTGGTAGACTTTTCTTTGCTCAAACCATTCCTTCACAAATTCCTGAGGAAGGCCCACAGCAATGGAAATTTTCAGTAGTTCATCAGAGTTGGGTTCCATATTCATAGCATAATATGCTTTAAGTACAGACATGTGGTCCTTGTATGGGTTGATGGGGCTAGTCATTCCTTTCTCAGAAAGTACTGATGACAGCAAGAGGGTTTGCTTATCAAACACTCCAGGTTTGTTGGGAACCATGTTCTCGTGAGGCTGAAGGACTGCCTTGATTTCTTCGTTCATTTTACACAGGTAACGCTCATGTTGATGCAACGGAATGGGACCAGGAAAGCTTTCTTTACAGAACTGGCATGAAAATGGAGTGGATACGTTATGGTTCTCTATCATCTTGTCTTCAGTTACCAGGTCTATTAGGGTTCGTAGCTTCTCTTTCTTAATGTTATTGAGCTGCCTCCTCGAGTCTGTGGTTAAGCTCTGGAGGCAAGCTTTGGCTTCATTGACTTTCTCTAATGTATAGTCAATAATACTTTTAGTGGCACCATTATGACTTACTACTGGAAGACCCACGGGGGGAATATTGGGGGAGGTAACTCCTTGTTCCTCGGCTTGAGAGCATGAATCCTTCATATGGTAAACCTTCAACTTGGAGATCTCTTCAGCCTTACAGTCCATTTTCTGCCTGGAAACCGTGTTGTCCACAATCTGTAGGACCTTCTGCACCTCGCTTAAATTACTGCCTACCGCAGGAAACCCAAGCAACGGTGCTTCCATCCCTACACCTAAGTGCTGCATTGGACTTTGAGCAGACGCATGAACTCCTAAGGGGCTGGTTGCTCCAAGTCCACCATTCATAAAAGGACTAGTTGCACTAAACCCATGTGAGGCCATAAGAACCTTATATTCGTTGAAATCTAGTGGTTCTGTTTTAATTTTCAGTAGGCCTGTTTGTTCAGACATACTAAGTGGTTTGCCATTCTCCAGCTTATTTCGCAGCTGTGTAATGGCTGAATTAGTAGGAGAGGAAGATACAGAATTAGGAGAAGAACCCGTCTTGATATTGTTTCTCATTCTGCCATTTACAGAGATTAAACCAATACACTTCTTGCTGCTGATGTGCGAACTGTAGGAGCCAGAATGGGAGAAACGTTTCTTGCAGTTTGGACACTCATATGGTTTTTCACCTAAAATGATAATTAAAACCAAATGTTAATTATCATTGTTGCTGCTAGAATTGCAAGCGATAGCGTTTGATACCCAACTGATCATCTGTGTATTCACGGATTAACAGTAAGGAAAATATCCGTTCTATGAATATGGCCACGCACCACTGTTGCTTTGCCCTCCTCTTTCTGTGGGTCTTGAGATCAGTTTGGACCCATGGTCTCCAGCTGGCAACAGCCACCCAAGTGTGAGATTGGCTCCAGACTGACCATCAGAAGTCACAGGTAAGTACCCTGTGGCGAAAGGAGTCAAATCAAATCCAGATTGTTCAAATTTGAAATTTGATTCATTTCTTCTTTTTTTTTTTCTTCCAAAATTCCTTTTTTTTTTTTCTTCAAAAAAAAAAAAAAAAAAAAAGGAATTTTCACTGGAAGTGAGCACAGTATGAGAAACTGAGTCCTGATGCTCTCATTTTGCATGCTGAGTACTGCATCAAGCAGGAGACCCAAAATGCACTAGTCATTCAATAGGAGGCACCTTGCGCTTTCTCGTTAGCTGAGAATATGAGTTGTATTTCACTTGGGGGAACTTTTTATTATGGAAAACATAATGGACTCTTCAGGGTCTGACTGCACAGAAATGAGTGAACGCTTCTGAATTCAAACTGCCGAAGAAACAATCTATATTGTGTGCAGGAAGCTTTACTATTTCCAAATCTTTCAGCGAGACCGTGGTATTAACAGTATGATAAATAAGGATGACTCAGATAACACTTATGAAATACTTTAGTAGCTCCAAGAAGCCAGAAGCAGAACTGTGTAAATTTTAAGCAGTCTTTAAAACTCAGCTAATTAAACAAAATGCAAATGAGCACACCAGCACCTCCGCTACTCACCACTGTGAATTCGCAGGTGTTCCTTCAGATGGTGTTTGTATTTGAAGGCCTTGCCACACTCAGTGCATTTGAACTTGCGATTGCCTGCTCCTTGGGTCAGCATTTGGTGCTGGGAGGAAAAAAAGAAAAAAAAAAAAAAAAAGACACCAGCATGAATTTTATGCAAGAGAAACCACAAATTTCTAGCTTAAAAAACAAAAACAAAATTAATGTGGCTCTGAATTTATCAAGCGGACCAAAAGGTCTGCGTGTACATTTATTTGTCTCATCAGTGTTGCAATAAAAATCAAAATGTTGGCAGTAAACCGAAACAAATGAGAAAGTACTTTCACATGAGCATTCGATATTTGCTTTAGAATTATTTCCTAAGTCTCTCATCAGAAATGTGTTGCTTTAAGGTATCTTACGATGAGAGAAACTGTTTTATAAGAAGATTTGTGGCTCTTAATATTCCTAGCAGATTCTGAACATGTGGGACTCCACTTGTTTAAAAATTCTGTTTACTGCGTGTGTAGGAAAGAGAAACACTGTCGTTAGTGGCACTCCGTGTAAGATTTAATTCATTATCAAGCAGAATAGACCTCATCTTTGGCATGAGCTGCTGCTGGAAATGTTTTTTTTTTTTAAATCCCAGAGCAGCAGGGAAGACTTGAGCTACCTTTCGTGCCGTGATTTCCCCCAGTGCGAGGGAAAGTTGAAAGTGAAAAGTGGCGTAAAGATGTAACCAAAGGCAGCTGACCTTTTTGCAACAAGCAGGAAAAGCCCCGTGACTTTGAATTTGGAGAGAGAAAAAATAAAAAAAAATAAATAATATTAATAATAATGCAGCCAACCACTCTGGATGCTTAAGGTAGGAGGTCAGCCTTTTCCAGGCGGCTAGGACACAAAAGCCTATTGCAGGATGAGGGAAGGAGGGAGGGATAAGGGGGGGGAAAAAAGAAGGAGAAAAAAAAAAAAAAAGGCAACGCCGAAACGGTATGACAACTGCGAGGGTGTGCTGCCTCTTCCCACATTCCTGGCGAGACAGATGGTGTTACATGGGACACAGGGAGGTTTGTTCAAACAGCAGCAACCTTCAAAGATCAAGCAGAGCCCAGCCCGCCGCGCGCCATTGAGGGACCCGCGCTCATATGTTGCTGAGTTGCATAAACAAACAGCAACAGCTGTTTTGTCTCCCCCCATCGCCCTCTGAGGACTACTATAAACTTTCGTTGTGCCACTGTTAATATGATACAATCATTTTAATTTACTAATTGTAAATGCCACGAGCAAATGAGGGGACTTTTCAACACCAAAGCTACCATTCATAATGCGCCAGGACCGGCGCGCTCTCGCATGTGAAATTTCAGGCGGTTACGTTGGATAAATATCTAAGCGGGTTTGGCTTTTTTTTTTTGATCCCCAGTGTTTTTAATGATGTAAAGCAAAAGAAAGAACCTTACGATGGATCAGGTTAGGAAAAATACACGTGTGAAAATGTGTGCGTCTACTGGAAAGGCCACGGGAAGGGAAGAATAGGAGAAACTGCTCTAAAATCATGTATGTTGATTTAAGATCAAGCAAAAGATACGGATCTCTTAAAAATGCTAATTGCAAAAATCCCTCGATTAGGAGTTGTGCGTTTGCCTAACCGAATTTACCTTGTGCTGAGAAAAACCTACCAAGAGAAATACAGCCGATCATGATTTTCAGCTTTTTAAGAAAAATAAATACAGCAAAAAGCCTTTATAATTTGCCACAATGCACACATCTATTTATTTAAGTTGTAAGCATGCCATTCGAGTTTCCACTACAGCCATAAGACAGGTTTGCAGAAGTAATTCTCCGCCGAGGAGTAATTTTTCTGCTGGTATGTAAAGAGCTTTGTGGCTCAGGTCTGTCGCCAAGCTGTTTAGGAGCACTGAGGAAGCTCAGTCACCTGTTTGAGATACGCAGCATTTCCTTAAAAGCAGCACTGATATAATATTACATGCATCACGTCGAGGTAAAAATTGCTTTGATTTATTGCAGATACGCTGCCGGGCTATACAAATGATAGCGATGCCGCAATTCTCTTGCGTGCGTGTGTTAGGTGGCACAATCACAAATGATAGCCTGTATGCACTGTAGGAATAGTAATTCTAAAAATGTGTAATTATGTTTAACAAACGATTATTCCAAATAAGCATAATTTCACGTGATTGAAAAGGTTACTCAAAAAGTAATGAAAAAATATTAGCGGATCTTTTAGTACGTCTTGGAGCTCCTATTTGCAACACTGCGAAGTAAAACTAGGTGAAAAATGGAATTAAAATTGCTGAGATGTTTAATAATGTATAATTAAAATGCTACAGTTTCATTCACTTTTTGAGGAACATAAAAACGAAACTAAAGTCAAGTTAAAGTGCAAATAAAATTTCTAAATTAGAAATTAACACACTCATTCGATCGTGAACATAAGACTATTAAATCATATTAGAAGAGACCATCAAAAAATCATTTAGACCTCAATTAAAGCTATTACCATTAAAAGATCTGCATCTTCAAAATGCCATGAAAAATTAATAATGATTGCCAATCAAAGCAATATCCTTTCTCTAAGGGGTTATTACAGAAGGAAATCACTTAAAACCAGCCCCCCACCTGATCTGTCCCTGGCTTGTGTGTCACCATATGCCGCTCGAGCTGGGTGCGGTAGGCAAACGTGTAGTTACAGAGAGGGCACGAGAAGTTCTCCTCGTTCTTCTCGTGGCGGTACTTGATGTGCTCCTTGAGGGACGTCAGGCGCTTGTAGCCCCGGTCGCAGTAGGGGCAGGTCAGCAGTTGGGCGAAGGCATCTGGAGTTCCAGGTGGCAGGTCTGTGGCCCGGGATGAGGGGGGGAAAAAGAGAGGCAGGCCAAAAGGTCAGCAAATCAATGGCAGCTCATGGGCTGATTGCCCGGGATGGTATGAGAGGAATCGCTGCAATCTGCTGCCCGAGAGGGAGGGACAGTGCTTCCAACCGGCGGCGGGAGGCAACCGGCACCCGCGCACGCCCACGGCAGACTCGCAGGACCCGCTCCGGACCCCGTGAGGAAGTTAATTACGGGCATCGCTCCTCCCGCAGACCTTGCTGGCTGGAAAACTAAGAAATACTTTTCATGATCAATTGGTAATTTGCATTCCAGCCCCAGCTCCTTATGTTACGCCATTGACCGAATCCTTCCTACCGATGCTTTTCCAATTATTTATCAAGGCATCGGGAAGCGATGAGTTGGAGAGCTCATCGTCTTTTGTTGCATCAAAACTCGATTAAAACTTCCCAAACTCCCAACTAGAGCGGCAGTCTTTCTCCCATTTCAATTCAGCTCTTCAGTTCACCCGCCAAATAATACAAATTTGCTGACTAAAAAATCACAATACACTGAAATTACAGCCCCAATCTTTGCTCATGAAATTCCATGCCGCTGCAGCTGTTCTTCAATTTTTAAGGTAAACACCCAGGCATGTAGTGCATTTATAATTGTAACAGCTGCACGAGGTCAGGATACTGGCTAAAAATGAATTACAGCCTCACCATTTTCTTCTTGCCCATTGGCCTCTGGAGTGCCAAGGCGAGACAGTTCCTCGGGGGCTTCGGGGTAAATAATGGCCGTGTCGCTGCGCTGCAGGTACTCCGCTATGCTGACTGCATGCCCATCTCCTTCCTCCAGTTTCCTTTTGGCAAAATATTCCTCAAAGTCCGACGTGCAATTTGCGTTCTTCACTAAAATGAGAGAAGGGGAAAAGAAAGGGGGTTTGAGTGCATCCTCCCCGGGAGCTCGGGTGGGTTAGCATCGTTACGCACAGGCTGAGTGGCTGTACTGGAGCTACGAGGCTGGGGCTGCAGCTGGATCCTCGCTCTCATCGGTCTTGCTCTAGCTCCTAATAAAATTAATGTGGGCTTTCCACCAGCATGGATGGAAGCAAGGGCGGGCTGTTAAATTAACAGCAACACGGGCTCTACGGGGCAGCAGGAGAAGTTTATGAGGCTTGGGTAATGCAGGTAATCCTTCATCTGTGGAACCTGAACCTTCAGGGGGCTCCTGGGGGACCCATGGCTTTTGGCATGAACACAGCTCAACCTACAGGGCTGAGCTCGGCCGCCCCCAGATCTGGCAGCCCCCGAGAGAGTCTCCACGTGGGAGACGGTGGTTGCAGGTAGTAAAGACCACAACCGCTTCTCCTTCATGAGAGGTCCTGCCTCGGGCTGCTCTGCAATAGCAGACACAAGAAGGTAATTGCTCACAACATCTTCCCTTTATTTTTTTTCTCCCTGAAAAAATTAACTTAGAACGACAGAATAGATGTTTTTAAAAAAAGTGTTGCTTCACAGATTTCTACAAATAGAACCACATGTTTTAGACCATAACAGAGATACTGAGCCTAAAACCACTTTTACAGTCTGTACAAGAGTTTTCCCTCTTTTCCTTAAATGTAAACTCAATTTTTTTATTGTCCATGCAATGTCCATGAAACATAATACATGCTCAACCACAAAACATCCTGTTACTAAAAATATGTTTTTCTCCTCCATGTATGAACACTGCATACAGAAACGATCTTAAAAACTCTGGGGCGTTATAGACAAATATTAATATAATTATACCAGGGGGAAAAAAAAAAAAAGGAGCTGATCATTTTGTTTCTCCATTTTATTTTTTTTTATTAACAAGTCTTGGAAGACACAGTTGGTGGCAGGGAATTAAAGATACTTGGTTTTAACTGACCGTAAATGAAAAGAACAGCTTATGATTGATTACATTTTTAATGTATTTCTCCTTAGGTGAAATAAGAAAATGAGGCAATGCCATAAACTATTCTACAGTTCATGTAAAAATAAAATATTAAATGGCACAATTCTGCTCTCGCTGACACCAGGGAGCAATATGGAGTAAACTCATGGAAATCAAAGGGGTTATGTGATCCTATGGGGTTACACTGGTTTATAACCACTGGAAATGAGAGACTAACCAGCTCCTCGGTGGTTAGAAATGGGTAAATGCTTTGCCTCAGTTTCCTTCAGAAATGCGAGATGACACTGGCAGTCAAAATGAGACGTGGCTGTTGACTGGGGCACAACTGGAAACCTGAAAGTGCCTGATTTGAAGTGCTGATCTCACCATCGTCGATGAAAGTAGATATTCAGCTATGCAAGCAAACCTCATCCCTTTAGCCGATAAAAATCAAATCCTCTGTCTGAGACAAATATGCCCTATTTTTCATATGAGCTGAGCAGCTTCTCAAGCATTCTGCAGTATTTTAGTGACAGTGACCAAATGGCACAGGGCATGGGGCCCTGGTTTTGAAAGGAAACTTCTGTTCCCATCGCAGCGGTTTTGTAGGGAATCGCTACACCACCACAGACCTCCTCCCTTGATCCTTCTGTAGCTCCCATTATTGTTTGTTATTAGCATGGGAAACTATCTCCCTTTCCCCCCCCCTAAAATAAGCAACTTCTAGAGAAGGAGAGTGTGAGTATGGAGAACAAGACCAAGTACCTTACCTCCATTTTGTTGCTGTGAGAGAAATACAAGAAAATGGTGGTTGCTGAAGTACACCTTATGCATAAGAGCATCAGACTATGGGTTTTTTTACTTCATTTCTATCAGAACAAAGTTGAGGCTTTACTTTTTATGTTGGAAACCTGACTTTTCATTCCCTTGCTATGCCTAGATCTTCCAACTCTTGCAAGATCTTCCACCCTCTGGCTTAACACTACCCCATCCCTGCTCCTTCTCTCAGCTTAGCAATAGATGCAAGGAAAAAAGTTGGGTATTTTTTTTTGCCAGATTCAGGCCATGACCCAGTAAATGCTACCTGTGAAGTAGGGAAGGAGAGCTTTTGTCCGGAGAGGAGATATGGGAGTACAAAGGAGAAAGGGCAGGATGGCTCCATGTGTCCTCCTCCAGGCAGTCTGGGGGTTTTGGAGCTTGCAATTGCATTTACAGGATGGAGATTCAAGGTGCCAAGCAAGGCCTGAGTTCATATTAGGAGCTCCAGTCCCAAACTCAAACCCAAACGAGGTTCTTCCTTCCCAGCCTCCAAGTCTATCTGGAGGCTGTGGAGGACTGCTGCAGTATTACTGGCTTTGGCTTCCTAATTCTCTGGATTATTTAGCTTCTATGTCTGCACATGCAATCTGAGAGCTAAGGCAAATGTTTATGTCTGCATTATAAACCCCTAAAAACAAGAGGATTTAGTGGAAAAGCTGACAGATCCTTAACTGAAACAATACAAGCAGTGCTGCAACGCTGCAGATTAACATAAATAGCAAACGGTGACCATGTGTATCTGGTTTCTCACCAGCAACGTTACTGACAATTCAGACATGGCTGGAAACTCACTAAGTGTTACTGAAAAGACCCATCTGATAACCATTAGGTTTCTCTCTCGATTTCTGGGGGGAAGGCTTGCTTCCCCCTCCTCGTGCCCTAATTCATTTTCCATGCAGAAAGTCATGTTCCTGATTCCTCGTGGGCTGACACTCCACACACATCGCACATCCCCTCCTGCGAGGCAAGAATTTCAGCAAGATCTACAGCGGGTGACCTCACCAAACAAGTCTTTTTTTAATTAATTATTGGAGCCCGGAAAGCAGAAATATTTCCAGCTCCAAAAGCTGATGTGGCTGTGTCACATAAAAACAAAACGCATTAAGGAAAGCTATCTTCGGAGGCATTTAGGACCTTTCAAGATAAAGTGAGAGAGAGGTTCAAGGAGCTTGGGAGACCAGTTATTTTGTGTGGGAACTCATCCTGCAAGATGGTGATAGCTGCCCTTAATCGCAAACAAAGCTAATAAAACCACAGCCGTCATTAGCCAGGAAGTGAGAGGCCCCCATTGGTACACACAGATTACGGCCTGAAAACGGCCTGTCCTCCAACCTGCCAAGTTTTACTTCTGTTTTCCTCCCCCTGAAGGTTTCTTTTTCTCTTCTTTAAATTATATTAAGAGATTTTTACTCAAAGCTTGTCAGATGTTAGTAATCGAAACCAGGAACATTTCTTTTCTGTTTGTTTACTGGGAATTTGTTAACTTATTTTCTGCAAACATCCCAACTGTAATAACCGTAACAGGTACAATAAAATAAACCATAGGAATTTATTCATCCACATTTTAAAAACCCTTTCTGCTAAACATCATTTTGTCAGGTAACCATTTCAGAAATTCCCAGGAATATTTACAAATTAATTTAGCAGGACCAAAGACTGCAGTTTTCACTCTAATGGTCACTTGCTTTTCTACTATAAAGCCTCCATGGCTCATTATAAAAATGCAGTTGATTAATGTATAGATAACAAGATTTCTTTTTTAAGTACCACTAGGAAGTGGCCATCCTGACAATAGCAGAATAATTTAATAACAGACTTTTTCTTTTAGTTTTCTTCCTCTACTAATGACGTTCTGCAGTGAATTTGATGCTAAAAATACACCGCAGTTGTTGCACGCACCTACAGCAACTTTGTGGTTGGATGTATGAGTCTGAAGCTGTAGCTCCTGTCTCTGCACTCAGCCAAGGTCATGGAGCACTATGAGATCTGGTGTCAAGAGAGAGCAGCACGTTGTATTAAACGAGGGAGACCTCCTTGGCCCAACTGGAAGAGCCCATGTTAATCTTTAGGAAGCCTTAAATGGATTTCCTGGAGACCAGGAGGTCACTGTGGCATGGCTTTTGCTCAAGATGGAGTCACTGATCCAACTATGTTCATTGCATCAAATCTCAGCCTCACCTCAGCTATTTTATTAAGCATCAGTATTAAATCCCCCTGCTACTTGCAGGGAAAAAATTGAGGCCAGGCACTCAAGACGGGCCCAAAGTCTGTAGTGAGGCTGAAAGAGAAAATTTTGAATGTTTCCCAGACAAGGTGGGAAAGATCTCCATGGCTCAGGGACTGACCTCTTCCCTTTTCTCCTCAAATAACAGTTGAGACACCTCAACAGGCAAGCCAAGGGAGTTTTCGCTCTTCATGAAGGAAGCTGAAGCTCCTAACTGTCACCTGGCATCTTTCACTCTAGACGAAAAGACTGGCAAAGGCATTTAGTTTATCAGATGATTTAATGTGACTCAATAATCTGACATCACTCTTGAGAGACTGCGGAGACCGTGGCCATTACAGAAGCATGTTCTACCCAACTTACCCAGGCGCCAGCCTCCACTGAAGGAGGAGGCTCTGAACGCCTCAGCGATAAAAGATTGGAATTAAACACTAGCAGAGCACTAGACAACTCGTAGCAGTTACTTGAGGAAGTGCCCCGTTGCAGCAAATAGCAGCTGGAGTAAAGAGGAGGCTGGGACTTTTGCACAAGACATTTGGGGAAGGACTAGCCGGGTGCAACATCCAGAGCAGCTTTTGCATCTTAAATGCAGACCATCTTTAACTGCAAAGCACTCTTTGAACCACGAGTTTGCAGTGCACCAAGCTATGTAGGAGCAACCCTTATCTTTCCCCCACCAGAAAACCAGTTTGGGAAGAGGCCGGACACCCCACGGACCCCAGGCAGAGTCAGCAGCGGGGCTGTGCGTGGGCTCGCTGGCACCCTGCCCCCGGAGAGATGCTGTGAGGCCCAAGTGGGGCGGGCAGAAGAGACCATCAGATACTGGACGGGAAGGGGCTAAGAGGACACGAAGTCTTCCCCCTCGAGCAGACCACATTGCAAGTATGAAAGAGTCAGGGCCTGTTATGGTAAGGAAAATATGTGCAAAGGAAGTCACAGGGACTGATAGGGGACCTCAAAGGCTCTGGTAATGGTAATTCTGATAACCATCAAGTCTTATTTCTGAATCAGACATCTTCTAAAGCCCTGTGTCTCCAAGTGCTAAGCACAATTTATCACTTTACTAACCTCCCTTGGAAATAAAAAAAGCTTTTAAAATACATATGTATCCAGTTCTGTACGGCAGCTTCGTTAAGTATGCAGGTAATGATAAACTGTGCCTGGGTGCCACCCTCCTTTCATGCCTGGTAAATCTAATGGACAAAAAAAAGCAGTGACATGGGTTTATTTTCCTATTATTTTCCCCCTCAAGAATTATAAAGTAAATTTCTTGCGTTACTTAATAAGAGCATTGGGGTTTTATGTGGGTGTTACCAACATAAGGAAAATGTGAGTAATAAAATCCTTGCAAGACTTAGGTACCACCTTTTACAGTAATATTTGTAGAGGGCATTACCTAAGAACTAAATCTTACGATGGAATGCATAGAAATGTACTTATACTAGAAACCCCGTGCTTTTAACCGTGTAAATCAGGGCTATCTGCAACATCTCAGATTGTGACCAAATGCAAAAGAAACATTGGGTGATGTATGGCGTTCAGCTGTGCTGAGGATGGAGTGGGGCCTTGTGGCTTTTGGAAAGAACATGGTAAACCCCTGAATTCGTTTGGATTAGAAAATAGTAACAGAAACCTTTTGCTGTTTTGCTCTGCTACAGGGGAAAAAAAAAAAAAAAAAAGAAGAGATGGCTCAGATGATGCCTGCTAAATATCTCTGTCCCCTTTCTTGTTCCACAAAATGTATTGATTTCTAAGAAGAGGGGAAAGAAACAGATGTGCAAAGTGGAAAAAAAAAAATTAGCCAGAAACATAATAATGTCATAAATACACATTTCAATTGTGTGTGCCTATTATCTATGGAAGGGGTTTATGCGTGTCTTGCTGAAAAGATGTTTTCAGGCTCTGAAGTAGCTTACTCTGTGCACCATATGAGTCTGGGGCTGCCAAGAGGGGTGCACCCCATCCTCATGATCAAGATCTTTTTACAGCCTCTCTTGTTAAACGACTGCTCTATCTTGGTCCAGCTACTTTAAACTAAAAGAGATTCGCCCTCGCTGGGAAGACATTTCCTCACGCTGCTGAAAAATGTTGGCTCAACAAGGATGCAGTTAAAAGGAGTTAGGGGCCGAAGCGTTGTGGGGTATGAGAAGGGCAGCAAGGACACTCACCATATGAGAGTTCAAACTGGGGGAAAACAATGAAAAACCAGGAAAATTATGTAAATTTTTCCCAATTGTTAAACAGAAAACAAGAAATAAATTGTTTTATCACTTCATCTACAGCTAATTCTACACGATACAGAAGAAAAGCGATGCTCAGACCACGCGACACCTTACCTGTACCATTGTTTCCAGTGGTCTGAATTGTGGCTTCAGGCCCCATAGTGTCATAATCTTCCTTCATTTCTTCTGTGAAATAAGCACACACACACACACTTTTAGCGTTGGCACGGGATTGAATGGCTTTACAAAGCTAGGGAGCAAGCTGGGGCGACGGGGAAGATCCTGCGACGGGAGGGCAGAAAAGGCCTGCGGTGGGCCTGTAGACAATGGCTTTGTTCTGGCAACTGAATGAGTTCAGCGGTGCTGGACGGGCGAGAACTTATTTACTTTAAACATGACAGCAAGGCAGAAAACAGAACTATTTGTTCAGAGTAAATGAAGGGCTTTTCCCAGTATCAAATCTAATAAGCAGTCGGGTGATAAAAAGGGATTTTTTTATTTTTTTTTCCCCCCTCATTTAAAAGAAATAATCAGTTAACCGGCACCGTGAGATCTATACCTAGAAGAAACTGCAAATACAAAAGGAAGATATAAGAAGTTCCTATATCTCTACTTCTATCTATTGTCACACAGATCTTGTGAGCTGTCATCGTCATTGTAACCTCATTTGAAGTGTGTATTAATATCAAGCGGTGCAGAAATGTGACAAATTTTCAACTGTGGGCATTTCTTCGTGTGACTTGTTGGCGTCTTCTGTGCACTGCCAAAGTCTGCTTTTATGACCAGAAATTGGGTTAATTCACATGCAAATAAGCGTGGTACATGTAGCATTGCTATGTATTTATCACGGATCGGTTTACTTTCCGTGAACATAGGGGTTTGGAGTGTGTTAAAATAGTTTTGAAGACACTGGATGCGGCTCCATCGCTGGGGAGAACGCTGGTTTTTGTAGATGTTTCAGCCTCAGAGCGCCTGTCAAACTTGGTTTCTTGCTGCTAATTTTTTAGTTCATGTGCAACAGGTATTTGCACATACAGCCTGCTTAAGATTTAACCCTCCAAAAGGTTTTCACAGGCAAAAATAAATATACATAGCATTTCTTTCTCACCTTTTCAACTTCTTCTAAATGCCAGCCTTTATTTGAAGACATGCACAAACATACAATCTCTTTTTTTTTTAAGTGAGATAATTTAGTATTTGAGATTTAAGTGAAAAAATCTGCTTTAATCTTTCACTTAGCTGCACTTGTAAGAAATAAAGTGTCAAAAGGTACCCAGAAATGATTGAACAATGACAAAAAAAAAAAAAAAAAAATTTCTGAATTTCCCAGAAATGAACACAAGTCAATGATGATTCAGGAAGATGGATGCTGCTCGGCCAATCAAGTGATAGACTGGCAAGAAGATCAAAGCCCGCTATTAAAATCTTATTGATAGACGAGGCATTAAAATTCTTATTACTCATTTTTTTTTGTGAGAAACATTTTGATGAGGACAGAAACTGGCCCGGTATTAATCCATTTCCATGACAATGATTTGACTGAAGATAGTAGAATAATATAAACAGAGCACATTCTGGGTTCGTTCCTAAATTTGTAATCTTGTAGTATTCTTCAGATGTCACATTCTACAAGTAATTAGTTGGTAGAATAACAAGTTCTAATTGTATCATTCTAATCAAAACTAAAGCACAGAATGACTTAATTCAGAGCTTTACAACCAGCGTACAATACTGTGGTATAAATATACATGTTTATGGCTTTGAAGCTTTAAAAAAAAAAAAAAATTAATGAAAGCTCTTAAGTTAAAATATGCAGGTACAAACAGATGCTAAATTTGTACAAAAGCATAGAATATGCAGACCAGATGAAAAATATTTGTTTAAACTGTACAGCAGACAAGCCAGCCTTGATTCCTTTCCCAGATCTGGCATTCTGCCTCTCTGAGGATCATTTTCACGGGGATATCTCGCGTCCAAAACATTTAGGAGTTCAATATGTATTAATAAAATGTTGTCAATTATGATAATTGATCTGCCGGGCCAGTCTCACATCTGAAATTTTTATTGCAGCCTACCAGAAATTTTAATCACGGTACAGTATTTCTGAGAAGTTCAGCCTTAGATATAAATATAGTTATTGTGATTTTCTTCCTTGATCATCTCATGTGATTTCTGGTAGTAAGGAGTCACAAGTATCAGAAGTTTTCCATCTGAGGGCACATCTACCCAGTCAGCAAGGGGAAAACAGTTAACAGCTTTTTTTTTTTTTTTTTTTTTGCATAATAGTGGTAATGTTCAAGATTTCTGCTGCACTTCCTTCCTCATTGTCATTTTCTTCT
Organism: Chlamydotis macqueenii; assembly: GCF_036417535.1. NCBI lineage: Eukaryota > Metazoa > Chordata > Aves > Otidiformes > Otididae > Chlamydotis > Chlamydotis macqueenii. Next base: position 4,297,746 of record NC_141561.1, on the reverse strand, counting down.
GCGGTAAAGAGAAGTTACAGTGTCTAGTTGCTTCCCAAAAATTATTAAACGCTCAGGAAGGCTCCGCGCTGCTTCTCACTTTGTGCAGGTCACCCGAGTACAGGCTGCAATTTTTCATGTACATTTTAATTCTCGCTTCGCTGACGCTTGCACAATTTATCCCTCAAGCCTTGCGACACTCGGCTAACGTGACTTTTCTTTACCTAAACCTGCCCTCTTCCTAAAATCTGCGACCCTGCTTTGCGC
>NC_141561.1:4285000-4290000 GCF_036417535.1 Chlamydotis macqueenii | reverse complement strand
TGTAACTCCCATTGATGTCAAGTGCTGTTAAGGTTGTGACAACCAGTAAAAGAAGGGAACTGAAAAGTAGGGGATCAATTTTCTCCCTCATCTGGGAGGAATTTATGCAAACAGCTCCCTGTAGAATGAGGGGTGGGAAAGGCAGCGTGGGTTGTGCCACCGGATGGGGACGGTGCCACCGGATGGGGACGGCTGGCTTCCTCCTGCCCTGGCCCATTCTGCCAAAGCATCTGGGGTAACCTTTTGAGAAATGCCAAGCCATTTCAGGTGTGCTGGATGAGCAGGTCATTGGTCGTGTCCCTCTCTGTTTTTTCTCTAACATAAGAGCAAGCAGTTGCTGAAAGGTGACAATTAATTCACCAAGCGAGCTGAAAATGAAAGTGTCCATGTAAGTACGACAATATGCGCTTCTTCTCGATGGATGATGAAAACTGTTTCATCTCCACGTAAGGAAATCCGCACTCATTATGACCTATTTACATGCAGATAGTCCCAGTCAGGAGTGGCTGGTGGGGTGACCAGGGGACAAACCACGGCAGAAGCCCTACAAGCAGCCTAGCCAAGCCTGGAAACACGAGGGAAGAAACTGCATTCTTCCAGCTGGTTCTTGGACATTCCTAAGCCATGACCACGCATTCGAGCTTGGTGCATGCAAGGGATTTAGGGCATTAAGATTTTCATATGGGCAAATTGTGCATGTAGATAAGAGTACTTTTGTACTTTCTTACTCTGTAGATAGCAGAACACTGTAACGCTCGCAACACTGTGCAGCACATGAAGTATAAAAGATACCATCTAAGAATGAAGCAGCAACATTGCCCTTGCATTTCCTTGATTTCGTCATCTATAGACTCTAAACAGAAAAGGCCTTACCTGCTTTTTGTGCTTGTGTGATTTTTATCTCCTCTGTTCTATTACTAATGAGTGTCTCTCATCCTAAGAGAAATGAGGACGATACAAGTGATACAACAGGAAGCTTAGGGTCCACCCACTCCTTTCCCACCAGAATAAACACTGTTCTCTGGGAAGGTACTTTGGTAATAAAAATACATTTAATTTTAGAAATTTCTCAGGCAACCATAATTGGTATGGGAATGTTGATTCTAACAGGATGCACAATCAACAAATAAACTCCACAAATAGGAAGAGTTAAGACTTAAGAGAAAAAAAAATTTGCCAATAGACAAGACCTCAACTATCCTTAAAATGTGGTATTAGTAGAGAGCAAAAATAGACAAATCTGAAATGCAGACCTCAAGGGTTGCTTAGTCCTGAAGCCTAAAAGCTGATGCTCAGGCCCAGGTCTCACCTTGCCAGGTTGCTTTTGGGCGTAAGTGCTTTGGAATATGCATTTAGTTAAAATAGTTAAAGCCACTAGAGACTTCAGCAAGAGACTGTGATACTGTTTTGAACCTCAATAACAAGGAACTCCCCAATACTGTGTAGGCAAATTACTTTATATTGTTTTCTATTTGTAGTTTTAGCTAGAGTCTTTAGGCCGTTACCCAAGTTACACTGTCCGAGGAGGTAACGCTACACATTGTCTCTCTCTTGGCTTCTCCTCTCAGGAAGTATTTGTTTCCTTGTTCCTGCTAATGACAATGGGATTCATCAAGGTTTATGTATCTTGACTGGGAGACATTAATTTTGGCAATTGTGTGGTCAACCCATCTCTGCTGTCCTTGTGGCCGTCTCTACACTGAGGCGATAAGCCAGTTATTTTATCTTGGTGACCAGGAGTAGATTTGTCTTCCTATGAATCTTGAGAGTGTTGATTAAATCACATACGCTATATTCCCAGACTGGAATTTCTCTGCTGAATACGTACTTTTAAATGGTTACACAGCATTAAGAGCACAGCTGAATGCTTTTAGCAATATAAATAATTGATTATTTATTTATCCTTCAAGATAGCCTTTTCTCCTGGTAGATTATAGAGCTTGTTCACAGAAGAAACAAAAGCGTAGCCTGGAGGAAGACAATATACCTTCAGTTTTTCCTAGAAATGGGTATGGAATTGGTATGACTCTAATGTTCATGATGTTCAAGAAGATGTTTTTGTTGCTTAACTGTATCCTTGATCTGATTGTGATGATTTTTAAGTATTTAGGGACACATCTTGTAAGTCTTCAGAAATTACAAGTACATTATCTTATGAGGAATCAAACGGCAAAAGAAAATTCTCTCCATAATAGTGCAGCTTAATACATTCACACTTCTGTTTCCCTGCCCAAAATGTGTTTTCCTCTTTTCTTAATCACAGGGGAGACAACAGGACTATTCTTAGAATTATCCTACTATCTAGTTTAAAAATAAAAGAATAGTGGAATCTTTTTGAGGACTGAAGAGAGAAGTGAACAAGAAAAGACACATGAACAACAGTTTGTGAGCTCTGGTGAGGGACTCTATGTTTAATGTCATTTATATGAGTCTAGATCCTGATGAACAGGCACAACAATCTTTTTCACTTTTCAAACCCCGTGTATTTGCTCCCACTTTCTAGATGAGGAACTAGAAAACAGAATGGATCTGGCTGCAAAGTCCTCAGTTCACAGCACTTATTTGGGTTTTATGTAGGAGAAATCACCAGTATTTTCCTATCCGCGTTTTGACTAAGTTACCTTCCTTTTACTTCCACAGTAATTTTAAACCTCTTTATTGACTTCAATAAAAAGGCTTCAGATAAGCGCAGAATTTGGTCCACTTTTTCTACTGACCGACTGAAAAATCTGTATACAGAAAAGACAGAAGAATGCAAGATTTACAGTGGAGAGATGGAGCCAACCCTGTGCTCTGATTAGCAGTTTGGATGCCATTGTTCTGTCTGGAAAACACATGTCATCCGCAGAATCGCCCAAGCTGTCCATTGACATTTGCCAACATATCCTCCGTCACCCTTCTCCTTATTTCTCACTCTCATCCTTACACCTCTTTCCTCATTTCCCTGTATTTCTGGAATCCCCACAAGTACTCCAGTGCGGTTAGGAGTTACCTCTTGTAAAAACTGATATGGGTTTCACACCGCCCCCACCCCAACGATATCACCTTCAGTCTCAAACTGATCGTCTCAAAATAACAGAAAATAGACCATTCCTCTGAGTCTTCTAGCGTGTCAGATTTCTGCTATGTTTCTCTCTGGGGACAGAAATTCATAATAGCCCAGAGGCTTCATATTTTTTAAATTGTCACACTAAGACTTGAGTGCCTCCATGAAAGAAGCAGTAGAAAGAGGTGCCTGAAGGTAGGCTGAGAAGAATCCAAAATGATGTCAGGTTTCCTTCTACCTTCCCATCAATAGGGTCTTTGAAGAAGAAGCCTCTTCAGAAAAGAAAAAAAAAATAACTTTCTCTTTAGTTAAAAAGGCTACCATGGTTTCAGTTTGGAGACTGACAGTTACGTTAGCTTTATTACCTTAAAATCTATACAGCCTATGGTTTGCAGCGGATGGCTTTGCCTCCACAAGTTTTGATGATGTCCTTGAAAGGGAAATACAGATGCATAGCTTCATTTGGTGTTGACTTTGGAGGTGAATATTTTATCCCCTTTCCTTTTCCTGGCTGTTTGCAACAGTGATAACTCCTATGCAGTATGCCTAAGAATTGTAGCAAGGGGGGGAAAAAAATAATAATCAAAGCTTTTACCAGACTAGAACAGTTCCAAGTATGATAGCTCTCCTTCCTCACTGCAGTGACTGATGATGAGGGACAGAGGAGATGAAAGAGGAGCTGGAACTATATATCGTTGTCTATTATCTTTTGTCCCAAAGACACTTTTATTATTTTCATCATTGGTTTTAGCTTTTATGTAGAGAAAAAAAAAAAGATTCTTAACTAAAGGAAAACATGTTTTCTGAGGTCTCTGTGAGTTTTGTGTATAACTTTTTAGGGAATACAATCTTTCACAGTCTTGAAGAGTCCTGAGAAAAGTAGGAGTCTTGCTACAGTATAACTTTTCCAGCAATGGATCATTTCTCTTGAAATATATGGGCACGGCAGTTTCTGGAAGGTAGCAAATTGCCATTTACCCACCTTATGTATCTATCAGCCTGTTGAGAACTTACTCTTTTGCTAAGAAGGGCCTGAAATACAGCTTGTACAATGCTGTCACACCCAGGCAGAACTACAATAGCCAAACGTGATTATATCTCAGGAACCCAGCTCTCCCACCATCTCCCTGGAAGAGTTCAAGTTTATAATTGCCAGCAGAATAATTCTCCTCCAGCTGTGGACTGTGTTAGGTAGAAGAATTTCTCAGGTTGCCACCGTTATGAGGGAAGTGGCAGTGCCTGGGAGGGGACCCCCCAGCTGCTGGACTTTATAGGCAAAAATAAAATCATCCTATTCACTTAGAATGTATTTTGTAGAAAAAAAAAAAAATAGAAGTAAAAAAAAAAAAAATCAACTCTTACTCCCATCAAGTAAATCTAGATCAAGCAAGCAATTTTTTTTTTTTTTCTGGTCAAGACTGGGATGGTGGCTGAGTGGTTGTGGATTGAGTGATTTGTATGCTCTTGTCAAATAAGTCAACTTATCCTTCATTCCCAATCAAGAGGAAGCGAAATCCACTGCTAACACAAAGACAGAAAGAGTTGCTGCATATCTAATGTCTGTTAGATAGGCAGGTGGGAGGAAAGAATTACCCAAATATCATAGGTTGAAGATTTTGTTATAAAAAAAATTCCAAATAAATGTTTCCTGAAATCCCTTAAGGCTGTCAAACGAGACTTATTCTTCAAAGCTGTCATTATGTAATGATGTCAGCAATCATTGACTGCTGCAATCATTGATTGCTGACATCATTCAAACAGTGGACCATTGAGTACAGAGGTCTCAACATCCGCACAACTGCCAGGAGGAGTTATGAAATACCACATCACATGCATTTGATACAGAAGTAGCACGTTGGTTACCTAAAGCGAATGGAAACATCCTTTGTAAATGGATGCAAACGGCACCGGATACGAGCATCGTTCCATCAACAGGATGAATCCCTCTCACTGC
>NC_141561.1:4272500-4275000 GCF_036417535.1 Chlamydotis macqueenii | reverse complement strand
CCACCGTGTTGCGACTCACCAGTTGGGTCTTCGCTCCACTGGAGATATTCCTGTTTAGCTACTCTACAAGCCTCTCCGCTAACATGAGAGGCTGATGGCAACCCTGGAGCGCCTCAGATCTCGGCAAACAGCATTTCCCAGTAGTTGTATGAGAGGCTACTGACAAAGTCAAATAGTTACGGAGATCCTCCTATGTCACTCAGAAGTTCTTGGGTAATACGAGCTGTGATGGTGCAGAGGACACCACCATGGCAGGAAGGCAGAAGGGGGAGGAGTATATAGCTCCTTCAAATATTCCTCCTTCTACAGACCTTCATCATTTTCTCTTATGGGTCATGCTTTGTTCTTCTTCTATCTTCAAGTTACCCTTTGTCAACCTCTGAACTGTTTTTCCCTTTGTACTCTCAGGGCTTCACTGCTTCCTATCAGATAACAAAACTCATGGAAGAAGCATCTTTGGGTGACCCAAGAAGCACAGACACTGTGTGGGGGGATGGAGAAGGAAAAAGGCAGGAAAGCAAACTGTCAGACAGACAATCTGCTGATCAATGTCTCTCTTTTTCACCAGCACAGCCCTCGGAAGTACGTGCTTCGCAGGTGAGTTTGAGAGTCATGGAGTGTTGTGAGTTCTACGGCTGTTGGAGCACCAGAGCCATCAGGAGAACATGAGGTGTTGAGGAGGCTCCTCTCTTGCTCCCTGAGTGACTTGTCTACTATTTTATCACTCTTCGGCCATGACTTTTAGGAACCTTATAAAGCATTTAGCGTTATTATTACAGATAAACTCCACTGATAAAACTCACAGCAAAGGAATAATGTAGGAACTAGGACAAAAACCCTTTTCAGCGAGGGAATTCCACGTTCAACCCCGACAGCCCTTCTCAAGAGCAAGCAGGAGCTCAGCTGCTCAGGGTCTGCCTCTTTGTTTGACCCTGGCGCACGCCCAGACTGCAACCAACTGCAGTGGCCACACGCCACAGGTATCCGCGGCACGAGCAAGTGGAAGTCGGGCTGTGACCCAGCGTACAGCTAAACACCACCCTGCTTTCCTTCAGTGGGCTAGGAGATGGGAAAGCTGGCGAGACGCACACCCTACCTAGAAAAGCACTGAGCAGAGCACTGCAGAATGCTGGATAAAGGCAATATCTGTGATAAAGTATGTCGCCTCGTTGACCTACAGCAGTTTTTCTTTCTGCCAGGGAGCAGGCAAGGCGCTGCCCACCTATGGAAGGTAGTCTTCAGCTGCACCTACAGAGATTTCTGACCGCAAAGAACAGCAGGCAGGCTAGAGAAGGAGTATTAGAGTCCTAGCAAGTTGGTTGCTAGCTTTCCAAGCCTGGAGAGCCAACTGAAGTGTATTATTAGCTCTTTTCTATTTGCCTCAAAAGCTGATGAAGAAGAAGTTGGAAACCATACTATTCAACTGCCAAATAACTCAAAAAATTCCGATAGCGCCTGACATATGAGCCAAGGAACCCACTGAAAATGTACATTTGCATCCAAACCATAATGCATTGAGCTATGATCTCATTCTGAGGTGGGCTTTTTTTGTTTTGTTTTATTTGGTTTTGGTCTTTTGAGTAAGAAAGGAGGAAACAAAGATTAAGCCTTGCATTAGAAAGGTCTTACGGGGGAGAACAGGGAAAGTCACTGTTAGTCCCTTCCCCATAATGCTTCTGCTGTACGTGAGGGATGGTTTTCTCCAGCTCTACCACAGGGACAGGGAGGTGGCAACACCATGCTGCCCTCCCACATCTCAGAGCCAAGACTTGGCCCCCTCCACATCCCTGTGGAAATGAGAAGACAAAGCAAGGAGTCGTGGTCATCCCCAAGCCCCTTCCCAGGCTGGCGAGCCCTGCCCTGCTGTCGGGGCTATCCCAGCAGCTCATGGGAAATGCCACTTCCCAAAGCAGGAGCCAATCACTTTCGCAACATCCAAGATAAATAAATGCTTTCCAGACTTCTGATCAAACCTTTCATTATTATTGGCATCCACCTTTCAGTTCAGAAGTTATGAACAGGACGGCCCAGCTTTTTATCTTAAAAGGATCTGGTATTTGGGAAGGAGAAATAGCCTTTCAAAAAAAAAAAAAAGTTTTAACATAAAAATGCTTGTGAGACAGGCAATTCTTATTAAAAGACAGCTTTTTTTTTTTTTGCACTGGGTAATTTTCCAGATTTCTCACAGCCCCGGAGCAGAGGAGAGAATTTGGGAAACAAGGGAAACATAGGTGGGAAAAATATACGAAAAGAAAACATGTAAAAGAAAACACATTTAAATTTGTTTCCACATATGAGATCATATTTCTGGCACTTTGTAGAAGTCCTATGGAAGCTGTTATTTCCAATATAGGAATACTACAGTGACTAAATTGGTGTTAAATTTAAATCTATTCAGGAAGTAATAGTCAATCTGCATTCCATGTAAAGACTCTCACAGGCAAAATTATTTATACAAGGTAAAGTTGGCAAAAGAAAGTCCAATGAAAGAAAAGAAATT